>NC_052047.1:160429111-160441611 GCF_903992535.2 Arvicola amphibius | reverse complement strand
TGACTGTTTTACCTGTGGGGCCATTAGCCAGCATTCTTAAAAATGAGATAATAAGAAACACTATTATAATCAGCCTGAAAGTCCCGCCATGGAGGGCTCAGTATGAGCAAAGCTATACACGAAGGTTCCGTTCACACTGCTTTCTTTCAGCACATTGCAGGAAAGGGGTTAGGTCATGGATTCGATGTCACGTGTCTGGGCATCAAGCCAGACATTCGGCATCTGACCCCATCACTGCAGCCAGCCAGCTCCCTCAGCAAATCATCTGGGATCAATGCACGTTTTTCTGGGGAATCCGACATGAAGGATAAGCCCCTGGAGATGCTCCCAGATGTTGCTCCAGAGAGCATCAGCCAGGAGACAGGAATTTGCTGAAGTCCAAACTGCACAGTGGAATCAAGGCACCCATCGTGCCGAAGCTGTATAAGTAAGCTTCCACAAACTGTAGAAAGCGTGGCCCTTCCCAGGTCAGTGCTGAATGTGCTCAAGGGGAAAGGCCACCACGGGCATCTTTCCCCCACAGAGCAGGCAGAAAGGAAATCGGCAAACCCTGCGCTAACAGCACCAGCAGATGTCCCTACTCAATACCTAAGGGCCTTAGTGCTTACCCTCTGTCCACACCCAAAGTCATTTCCTTCTACAAGGTAGATGGTTAACGCCTGCTTTGGAGGTAGCAAACGTGCAATGGTGTCTAAGATCTCCTTATCTCTTAGAACCATTGCTCACTTACTTCCCTAGCACCCCTCATTAACGAGCTACCCCAAAACAGCCTCAAGGATGGCAATATAAAATCATTGCCATTGGGGAATCATGCTAGTTAGAAAGCATACGATCATTGGAAGAAATTCTATTAGAAACTCAGAACCAAGTCCAAAACCGTGCTGCCTTCGTTCTACCTCCTTGTCACATTCTCTGCCGGAACTATCAGTAGACTCCCGTCCCCAGCCTCGTGGACATCTGTGGCTAACTGTGTCACGTGAATCCCATGGTTAAGAAATACGAGCTCTGTTGCTTTTTTACATGTTTGTACACTCTGTCTCCTAACGGTGCCATTTTTTCCTGATAACTCTACCTGTTTGGATCTGAGGCTCCATTCTGCCCTTCAGTCCAAATAATCCCTACTATTCATGAATTACTCCTTTGTTCCACCCCCCGCCACAGCCTGTGCTACACACCTTCTCGCACCTGGCATCCCTGGTCCCCAACTGACCCCTCGAATTCACATTTGAATCTACCAGGCTCACAAGCCTGCCCATGTCACTGTGTGTGTAGATACCTTCCTTAGCATAGGCAGAGTGAGGGGCCCTCCCCGACCTTGCCCGTATTCATAATCTCAGCAGGACCCGCTCTGACCTCATTTTATCTCCCTCCAGGTCTTAAAGGGGAATTTGTATTTATGATCATCAATGCTGATATCAATTTGACAGGATTTAGAAATTTTCACCTTGGAAACATATCTCTGAGTTTACCTTTAAGGCTGTTTCCAGAGAGTTCTATCTATAGAAAATCTATTATTAATGTGGGTGGCACCATCCCATGGGCAGAGGTTCCAGACCGAACTAAAGAGGAGAAACCAAACTGAACACCAGCATTCATCTCTCTCTGCTTCCTGCCTGTGGATTCCGTATGACTAGGTGTCTCGCTCCCCTGCTGCCGTGTTTCCTCTTCTGTGATGTATTACACCCTCAAACTTAGAGCAGAAATGAGTCCTTTCTTTCTTGCTTCTTGTCAGGGGTTTCATCACCACAATGAGAAGTAACAAATACAGTAGTTCTTTTTTTTATGTATACAATATTCTGTCTATGTGTGTGCCTGCAGGCCAGAAGAGGGCACCAGATCTCATTACAGATGGTTGTGAGCCACATGTGGTTGCTGGGAATTGAACTCAGTACCTTTGGAAGAGCAGGCAATGCTCTTAACCTCTGAGCCATCACAAATACAGTATTTCAAAAAAAAATTTTTACTCCTAATTTGTGATCTATTTTCCCAACTAAGTGGTTCTGTATCTTTCTACCCACCTATGCATGGTTCCTCCCTTTAACCTAGGTTGATCCACACAGCTCTAAGAGACTGGCCTATGTTCTCCTCTATGTCACAAGTAAGAAAACTAATGCTCAGAGCAGTTTGACACATTTCTCTAAGAACACAGAGTTACAGGAGCAGAAGCAGAGTTGTGTCCCGACTCTGCCAGCCCCTAAGAGCCGACACATCACATACAGCCCAGCAGAAACACAGCTGCCCGGAGAGACTATGCAGAAAAAGGAGAGAGAAGGTTCACGCGGCTATGGTCTAAAGAGATTATTGAGGTGAATCATAACTTTATGGGTCCACAATCATCATTTGATAGTCAACAATTTCTCAGCATTAAGTTTGATCTGAAGTTCAATCAGCTGCATAAACACATCTTTATGTAAACATATTATCAATAGAAAAACACAGGATTACATAAATAGGACATGCCTACTGTAAGCCGTTTGGAAAGTTCCCAGTGTGCGTCTATTTTCAGTGAAGTTGTGCTTAAGAAGTCACATCTATCTATGTGATTTGGGGGTGGGCATCAGAAAAAAAAAACACATATAATTAGATTAAACATTCTATAGCCAGTCTCATGTATATTCAAAACTGAAGGGATATATTTAACTTGTGTCAATTTTCTTCTACTGGCAAGAACAATTCTGTTTTTAAAAGTCCATAAAATCATGTGCACCCTTCCACACGTTAACGTACGCATGCAATTATTCTAGCAACACATCCACTAGGTTTCCTAATACAGCCCCTCTCTCCAACACATCTGTCGTCGTTACTCAAAGCTCTGAATGGCCTTCCTACCCCACCCGCTTCCAAAAAGTTCAGGAACCACAAGCCCCTCAGCCACAGCTTTGAGGCAGCTCACTGCTGTACCCCCACAGGCTTGTCCAGTGCCCATAGATCTGGCTTCTAGTGGTAAAAACCCACACACATTTATTGTGTCATTTCCATAGATAACAAAGGCAGCTCACCATGTCTCCATGCCCCATCTTTCTTTCCCTTCACGGTCAACTTGCTCACCTAAGCTGCTGCACTTGCTGACTCAACCCCTCCTGTTCTCCCTCCTTGGCAGTGAGGTTGTCTCTAGCCACACCACCAGCAAATGCTGGCCAGGGTCCGCTACAGAAATCCACCCTGGCAGTCAGCCACTGCCCTGCCCCTGCTGGGGTCTGCAGCTGCTGCTGGACCAGCACAAGACCTGCAGTGACAGTGGGTGTCACTTCTCTAAGTATGTCACTCCACCATGCAGCGCTGCTGGCTACCTCCTTGAGACCTCTCCTCTTCAAACTCCTCCCAGCAACCTCTCTGGACCGAGTTATGTGAAGCAGAACAAATCCAAAGCCCCGGCTGCAAGTTCTCTCTTCTTCATCTTTCCTTTATCCTTAAACTATTTTGTTTTCTTCACAGCTTTTTATTTTATTGTTTTTGTTTTTTTTTTTTTTCAAGACAGGGTCTCACTCTGTAGCCCTGGCTGTTCTGGAACTTGCTCTGTAGACCAGGCTGGCCTCAGTCCCACAGAGATCCACCTGCCTCTGCCTCTCCAGTGCTGGGATTAAAGGCGAGCACCATGACCCCCAGTTCTTCATGGCTTTTGTCACTGACCAACACTAATGTGCATGTTTCCCCAGTCTGCTTCCTTGATTATCTTGTGTTTTCTACTCCACATGTAAACACCAGAAAGTACAACAGACGGGGTCCCTTGTCTCCTGTCTCCACTGATCCCTTGGAAAATGGAAGACTGTTCAGAACAATGTTCAAATCAATGTCCAATAAACAAATACTGATTACATAAATCATATTGCGATACATGCTTCAAATTGTGCAGAGCTCAGACCTCTGGGGTTTGAAAAGTGAGCCTTTCAAAAAGAATACTCTTAGACATTCTAGAACAATCATGATTTGGTAGCAGTTTTGGAATTTGAGAGAGGTACTTTACCGTTCTGATGTCACTCGGATTTGTTCCTCAAAACTACAGTTCAGCCCTTTCGTCTTCTCATGGAAATATTTTTCCACACACTGTTCCTCAAAATCAAAAAGCTTTTTCAAGTCCTCCTCGGTGAGATAGAGCTCTGTGGAGAAAAGCATGTCACATATAAAGGACCGCTCCTGGGGAGCTGACACACAGTGTGCCATTTACAGACGTGGATTGTGTCCTTAGTGGTTCATGTGCCAGGCAGAAGCTTGGTCCACTGGTGACGCTGAAATGGTGGGGACACTGGGCGATAACCAGATCATGGGGACCGTCTCAGGAATGGAAGGATGGGCTGGTCACATCAGCCAGCCTCGCCCAGATCTTCTGCTTTCCTGCCTCACATCCCTCCATGCAGGGCTCCCCATGCTCCTTCTGGCTCCATCCTCACCCCACCTCCCCTTATCTACCCCATACACTTGCACTACAGGAACCCATCTACTACATTATGATGTGACTAGAAGATGGAGCTACAGGTGCTGATGAGCTATAGAGCTGTAGAATTAGTATTTGAGAGTTTTTGTTTTAAATTGTTTGATCGTGTGTTTTTAATGAAACAGTCTTACTATGTAGCTCAGGCTAATGTCAAACCCACAGACACCCTTTCCTCCACCTCCCAAGTCCAGGTTTACAGGTGTGTGTCACAGTACCCAGCATGGTCTTCTAGGTTTTTTTTTTAATATTGCAAATGTTCAAAAGCAAAAGCAAACTTATGTGCAAGAGTATTTGCAGCTAAACCTTGGCTATTCAAAGATCTTTTCTTTCCTAAGCACCTAGTCTCGGGTATTGTGTGATATCCATGTCATAAGCGTGAAGGCCTTTTCTTCCACTTGTACTGAAAACAAGAAGCGGTAGCTTCTGTGACGGACATCACTAGCTGTTCCGCTGCGTTCTGAGAAAAGCGGAATGTGCAAACACCTATGAATACTACACCACGCCCTCTTCCTTCTTCTTTGAAAATGACCAACATGTGGACAGACTGATGCTTGAGTTTCAATATTTTCATAACTCGCAATGTTCTCGTGTGTTAGACAAAGTTCTCTATATTCACATACAGCAGGAGAAAGAATGCCATTGTCCTTTTTCTCCATCAACTGCTCTGGCTACTAAGATGACAGTAAGTAATCTACAGTTGGAAATCGACGTTATGGAGGGCAGAGTCTGCGGGCGCTGCTACAGCCTCTGGGAGAAAGTCTTGCCTTGTCAGGCCGTGCACGGATGGACAAAGTCCCCCTCCTGAGAACTACCAGCCATGGTCAGTCAGCACAGCACCCCTTCCCTGAAGTAATTAACTCATTAAAGGACCACTCACCCTGTGGTGCTGAGGCCCCGTCCTTTCTCCAACCTAGGCAGGCTGGCTTATATGCTGCCTTGGTTTTCAGGGAATGAGGTCAGAAATCACCTTTAAATGTGTTCCTAAAACTTGGGAAATACCAAGAGGCTGAGATGTTCCTAAGAGGATAAAACTGGAAAGTTCTTTCGTGTCTTAAGTCAGAAGAAAAATATTACCTTTCTCCATAATTTATTTATAATGCAACAGGTTACTTATTTTCCAATTACATGAGCATTAAGGTATTAGTTTCAAATTGAAAATGTGTTTAGTTATTAAAAATGTGCTCACAACTAAAGCACACATTATTTTGTGACTTATATGGTGTAGAAGAATCCTTTAGACATAAAAAATTGACCATTTCCCACAGTCCCCATCTCTGATGTCCTATAACTATGAAGTTTTTCAGGCCCAGGATAGACACCAGCAGCAAATCCCCTACTCTTCCCCTCCTCCCCCCACATACACCAGCAGCGAATCCCCTACCCCAACTTCCCTCCCCACACATATTCCTCAAACTCCCAAGAGCAAGTCCAGCAACAGGCACACCTTAGTGTATGCAGTACCTAAAATTATCCACGAGGTGGCACTCCTAGCCCATAAAGTCAGCTTGCTCTTCATGTTCTAGTGTTCTGAGTGAACTTGCCTTGAAGCAAAAACTGAGTCAGACACTCAAGCAGTACACAGATGTACATACACTCAAAATACCTACACATATAACAAATAAATAAATAAATAAATAAATAAATAAATAAATAAATAAATAAATAAAATGATTAAAAAAAAAGAGTCTTCTGTGGAAACCACCCTATAAGCCCAAGAAAGGTTCCTCTACAGGAATTGGTCAATCCTAAATAGCGCTAGAATCTTTCCTGGGGTCTCACACTGCCCTGGGGTCATTGTAGCTACCCAGGGAGAGCCATGTTCAGCTCTCTACCAGAAACTGAAATTTCAAAACATGTGCTGCTAGCTTAAATTCAGTTGTGCCTTTATATCTGCCTGTTTGCTCATTATTTTGGTGTTTTGAGACAGTGTGAGGATGGCAAAAAAAAAAAGAATAAAAGGTTTGTGAGCGTGCAACAACTAACATCCAACTCAAATTCATGAATCCAGTGTGTGTGACAGTGTTCACTGTATCATCAGGTGTGTATGACAGTGTTCACTGTATCATCAGGTGTGTGTGGCAGTGTTCACTGTATCATCAGGTGTGTGTGACAGTGTTCACTGTATCATCAGGTGTGTATGACAGTGTTCACTGTATCATCAGGTGTGTGTGGCAGAGTTCAGGTACTGTATCACTAGGCTTTATTGTGGCCTTTGCTCTAATACTGGACAGAATCTGTCAGCACAGCAGACAGTTCCAGCGAACACTGCTGAAAACACCCCAGTTGCACACAACTGCAGGTGAGGAACACAGTGAACAGTAATGTAAGGACAAATTTCTCTGCTCCTATACAAACATGATTGCTTAATTATCAAAATAGCAAAAAAAAAATTGTAATTTTCTCCAGCAGAAAAATACTGAAATACTACCTTTTTGAAATGTTTTGTGTGATTTTAAAATCTGCTATCTAAGTTTCTGTCTTGAGTTTCAAAAGAATCATTAAATAAATTTTGGCTTAGGATTACATAGCTCTGAATCTACTTCTGCCTTTTGTCTGTGTATTTAGGCAAAGAGATTCTTAAAATGGGCAATTATAAAATCAAAATATCCATAAACACTGAGTAAGCTCTACACCACTAAGTATCAATAGTCAACATTAAATTGCTTATGTAAAAAGACAAGCACATCCACCTCATTCTTATGTAAGTTATTAGCTTTGCTTTTAATAAAAGGATAACCAGGGATTTTTTAATTTTAATGTGTATGGGTATTTTGCCTGCTTGTGTGTATCACATGCATGCAGTGCCTATGGAGGCCAGAAGGGGGAGGTAGATCCCTTAGAACTGGAGTTACAGACAGTTGTAAGCTGCCATGAGGTGCTGGGAATCATGCTCAAGTCTTCTAAGAACAGTCAGTTCTCTTACCCATTGCATAATCTCTACACACACCCCCAGGGTTGTTCTTAAATAAATGTGATTTGTTATTAGTAGGCACCCCTTTTATAGACCTACATTTCCATGGTCACATCCGGAAAAAAAATGCAAGCATCCCTATTTAAACAAAGCAAAACGAGAACACACTTTTCTATATCCCTGCACTTCATGTTGATGTTCTGAAAATAAGAAACCTCCTTTAGGACCCTCATTCGTTCTTGAGAGCTTAGGGAACCAGAGCTGTGATTCTGGAGAAGCTTGCTTCTCTGTTTCCCTGGATCCCAGACCTTTGGAGTCACCTTTTTACTCAAGAGGGCAATAAGAACAGGTCAGGTGATTACCCCATAAGAGATGTTCAGAGGAGTTCCCTGGTCAGCAGAGAAAGCCCAGGTTTTCTAGAAGGTGTAAAGCCTTCTCGCATTCAATCAAAGACACTGTCTCCTCTGCTTCTCTCCTTCCAAGGACCACTTAACAGAGGCAAAAACAATCCTGAGACCCCAGGCAAAGGCGAGGGTCTGCAGCCAGTGTCCCCTGAGAGCCTTCCTGCCACATCCTCATTGGAACTGTCAACACCCAGGTCTCCAGCGTTTACCTCCTCCCTCCTTGAGTTCCTGAGTCTCTTTATTTCCTCATTCCTTCTGCCCCACCAGAAACTTACTTAGGCCTACATCACCCTCTTCCTGGTCCTGTGGCCCTGGGCGACAGCAGAGACCTCGGAGGAGCAGGCACATGTGGTTCAGCAGGATGAAGGGTGGGGGCAGCCAGGGCTTCTGGTGGTAGGTCATGATGTAGCGATAGCGATTGTATTTCCAGACTTTATTCGAGATGGATTTTATATCTAAGTAAATGTTGCTGCAGGTTGGAGAAAGGGACAGAGACAACGTTTTAATATGAGACCCTGAAATGTGACAGACTCTATCTCCCAACTCTTCTGATTGGTTAGCAATCATTAGCAGGTAGCCAATAACTGTTATCCACTTATTATTTTTCTTCCATCAAATAAAATAGAATAAGCACTTTTTATAACAAAGTACATTAACTGGAACAATGAGAAAAAGCCAGACATTGAAATCAGAGATTAGAAAAATGACAGCATTTTAGGCGGGGAACAAACTGCCCCGTCTCACTCAGCCCTGTCTGTGGGGCGCTCTTTTTCCATAGCATAGCTCATTGCAAACAAGTGTGGTGTTCCTCTGCGTCATCGCCTTTATAAAAAACATCCCTCACCTGCCAGAAGCAAGACATGCAAGACTTGTTCTAACTGAAGCGTTGCAACAGAATCATATGGATGAAGAAGACATAGAAGAGAAGGATCAATTTCTCCTTAAATAAGCTTCCCAGAGCTTCCAAAGGGAACTTGATAAATTATTCACGTTAGCTTCACAGTAAAGGTAGTCTCTACTGGTGGGCACTCTGGATTTTCTCTTAAATTAAGTCAGTTTTAAAAGAAACCAATAAAAGGTTTGCTTTCTTTAAAAAAAAAAGCTGGAAAAGAGGGTTGTGCATTCTCTCTCTCTTGCTCTCATGCTCTCTTGTGTGGTTCAAGCAGAGAGATGGAGAGACGGCATGTGGTTGGTGCTCTTCACCCCTGGGCAGGCAGCTGGATCAGCAGCAGCATCTAATTGGTTCTGTATCAGTGAGCGTTTGTCCCTGTCCTATACCTGAATAAATTCTTGGGACCCTTTAACAGACTGTCCTGGTTCCACATAACATGGACATTTTTGGACTCAGCATCACCTGAGCTCATGAGACCAAGCACATCCTTGGCCTCTGTCTCAACACCATTAACCTGCAGTTCGGCAAACCCTCAAGGCTAGTCCCAATTAGGTCTTCAATTCACAGGTGACTTCAGCCTGTCCACCAGCAGGTGGTGTCATTCACAAAGTATTTCAGGGTCTTTAATAGGAAGAACTCCATCTTAAAGTGTTCCCCCAGATAAGTAAATCATCAGATCTGGGATCACAGCACTCGCTTGCTCCTCAGAGTGTTGTTGTTTGTATAGAGAGTCGGGGAAGAGAAGAAGAATAAAGGGAGGAGAGGAGGAAGAATGCAGAGGAAGGAAAAGAAGGAGGGATGAAAGGAGCAGCCGGGGTGGGGGGGAGAAGAAGACTGTGTGTTGGACTTCCCAGGGAAGCTCTTCTTTTCCCTACAGATTTTGGAAAGACTGGAAATGGGATCAGTCAATGTTGGGAAAGAGGAGAGTTCAAGAGTTTGTCACTGGGGGGGGGGGGGGTGGCAGTGGGTTGATGAGCTTGGAGTGTCAGCGAAGCTGGGCATGGAAATGGGATTTCCCAAATATACAAGAAACTGAACACAAACATGAAAAAGCACAATACAAAAAGGAAAAGGCCCAAGGTCTATGCCCAAGACTTTTTAGTGTGAAATGGAGAGGTTGAGCCAGAAAGGAAGACTAGGAAGAGGCAGCTAACTTTGAGAGAGAAGAAAGGAAGCGGAAGAGACAGGGCCATGTGGGAAGAGCACACAGAGAACCCTGAATGAGCCATCAGCTCAACCTTCATTCTACAAGACTCCACCTACACAGTGACGGCTCGGATCTCCTCTCCCGCACATCAGTTATGGCTTCACTATTTTATGGTCTAGGAGTTCAACTTCTTTTCTACCAATAATTTCATGCCCTTGCTTTAAAGCCACAGTAATATAGCATGGGACACACATAAAAAAGATCATATACTCAATATCTATTGGAACATATTCAACATAGCTGCTCCCATATTTTGGTAAACAAAATGACCACAGTTGATGAAAGTCACCTACTTGAAGCAGGCAATCAGCAGGTTCACCATGATGATGTACTGAACAAAGAGGTAGACAGCTTGCAGGAACGGAGTCAGGAAAGAACCCGGAGGGCAAGAAGGGTCACTTGAACAAACTAAAAACAAAGAATTCGAGAGTGGGGTAAGACGAATCACAGCCCTGGGGCCCTCTGCAAATAGTTGGCCCCTCAACTCCACAGAATGCCACACACTTTAAGCATTGGAAAGAGTCTTGTGGATACTTTCCAGATTGATTTTTCTCTCAGTATCTACAGGGGTTCTGATTCTGCATGAGGGCAAACCCCAAATGTACCATCTATTTCTGAAGCATAGACTTCTCCATACATCATCCAATATGGCTCGAAAACAATATCTCGAGCCAGACGCCATGAAGGAGGCTCATTTGGTGAGAGGATGGCTTTGCGCGCCACGCCAAAGCTCAGCAGGACAATGGCCATCATGATCACAATGTAGAACATGTTTGCTGCCTGCAAAACAGCACAGCACAACCAGAATTTACCACACATCAAGCCCTCAAGGTTGTCATTTCACCCCTAGAGATCGCTACACAGTCTAGCCAGCGGCTAAAACCCTCTGTCTGAAAATAACTGGCTAAGTTATTTTCTTATCCCTACACAGTATGTGTTTTAGGTCAGTGACATCTGTGAAGTCACATGATGTGCAGAAATTACAAATAAAGATCCCGTAGAAGCAGCCATCAAATATCAACTGGTTTTGGCTGGCTAGCCCCCAACTTTTTAAATCAAAGACTTAGTTAGAAAATATTTTAAAAGGATAAGACATATTAAAACTATTACAATAACTGTTCCCAGAATTATCTCCCAGCACCCCTAGGACCATGTAATACCTTGGCATTGATTACCCCAGTTTCCCTCCATCTTGTAAAATACATCAACTCAACCCACTTGCTCAGTGTGGCAGACCCGGAAGTCACCAACATTTCCACTTTCTCCACATTTCTTATCTTACTCAGTAGTGACAAAAGATCCAAGTAGCCAAGAGTCTAGAGAGTGACACCAGTGGCTTTGCCCGAGCTTTTACACAGTGTTGAACTGTCGCTGACAAAGGAGACCCTGGAAGGGGTGAGGTGGCATGGCTATGCCACCCGAAGATGAAATTCTGTATCCTGGAGTCAGCACTTGGAAAACCCATCAAAGCTGGCTTCGGGGAGAAGAGACCTTGTACCACATCACTGAGACTTTTCTAGCAAATGTGGCCTTAGCAAAATCAAAGGATGTGTTTATGGTCGAAGAGAAAAGTGGTGAAGAAGAAACTCTGAAGGCTGGGCTGGGTCTCAGCAGTACAGTGTCTGCCTCTCATGCATGAGGACCTAGGTTCAATCCCCACTCCAACCAAAAGGAACAAGATGAGGAGAAGAGGAGGAAGCTCAGAGGGGGAGAGAGATGGAAGCAGAAGCAATGAGATCCATCTGGAGGCTCTTCAGGGCCTTCTCCCTCTGCCTTCCTTTATTTCTGTGTTCCCCTGACCCTCCAAAATAATGCCTTCCTTGTATTCTAGAAGCAAATGCAATACAATCTTGATACTTTATACCTAGGCAGTAGATCTTTGGGTACTTTCAAATTTCCAGATGGCAAAACCTGGCACATTGTTCAGCAAGCTCAGTGCATAGACTAGAGCCAAGCCACCTACTTTGGGAGCTTGGATCCCCCACATATGCTCATGAGGGATTTACTTAATGTCCATTTCCTTGCATAAAAAATAGATAATACTACTTATTTCATTAAGTTGCTACAAACATAGTGAGTTAATACATACACAATACCTGGCACCGTGTGTGTGTGGTACATAGTGGTACTACTTAGGAGTAAGAGAGTGCGTGACTAAAGAATGAATGGGCACTTTCAGAGAAACAGTCGCGGTGGTGGCCTTGCACAAATCAAAGACTAATGTGACTCAATCTCATATTGGCAATCCGCACAAAGGGCTAAAATAAGTGTTCCTATTAACTCCCCAAGGCGCTCTCCAGGCCCATTTTATATACAAGTTTATGGTTAGCCAGATATGAGTCGGTATGTCTCTTGGAACAATTCAAACATTTAACTAGTGAGCTAGGGAGATGGCTCAGGGTTAAAATGCTTGCTGGACCTGAGAGGGGATTCCCAGAAGGCATATAAAAGCCAGGCATAATATGGATCCTGGGACTTCACTAGCCAGCCAGTCTGAACGAAAGAGTGAGCTTCAAGTTCGTTAAGTAGTGTCTGTTTCAAAAGCTAAGATGAGCGCTATGGTGGTTTGAATGAGAATATCATTATTATTAATAGGCTCATAGATCTGAATGTTTGGTCCCCAGTTGATGGAACTGTTTGGGAAGGATTAAGAG